>NW_021168115.1:0-946 GCF_004154835.1 Alternaria arborescens
GGTAAAGCTTACCTAGTAAAACATCTATTCTAAAGCTCTTCTTATTAGCACTATTCTTATACTTACTAGAAAAAAGATAAGTTTAGTAGATGAGGACTTTACTCTTATCTATAAGAGATAGGTATAGTAGTTATATAGTATATTACAGCTAATAGCACGTTAACGTATAAGTAAAGTAGGTACTTTCAAAGCATATTAAAACTTTTTATAATAATTTACTAAATTTTATTTACAAAGTTCATTACGTTATAGAATTTGTATAATAAAAGGTAGTTATTAATATATAGTAAGTACTAGCAGAGTAGTAGACTGTTAATTTAGTAACTTAAACAAACTTAAAGATAATAATAAAAAGGCTTAGGAAGGCGTTACTAGTTTAGTTATATTTGTAAATAGAACAGCTACTAGGCTATAAGTACTTATATTTACTTAGTAGCGATAGTAATTATAATTATAGCTATAATAGTACTAGGGCCTTCTTTTGTAACAGAATAATCACTACAATATACGTAATAATACTTTCGCTACTACTTTATCTCTAGAGAGTATAAGTAGCGGTTAAAATAATCAGTGTATCTATTTACAGTGTAACTATAGCAGCTTAGTATGCAAAGCAAAAACAGATAGTTAAGTACGCTAAATATTTTTATTATTTAGTGTCTAGAGTCTTCTACCTTCGCGTTTAGGCAGCCTATCAATTATAATACTACAATATTAGCTATTTTAAGTACTTTACCCTGTGCTTGTAATCTATAACAATTTAATTATAAGAAAAGTTTTTTTTGTACACTACATATAAACTTAAGTACTAGAAATCTGCCTTAAAATATATTATAAGATTGTATAATAACCTTACAACGTAGTTACAAGGAGTGTTATTTTTTTATTTTTTTTATTTAGTATCTAGAGGCTTCTACCTTTGCAAGCATGCAGCTATTCTATTATA
>NW_021168116.1:0-943 GCF_004154835.1 Alternaria arborescens
TTACTTTAAACTTACACTTTTTAATATTTATATATAAGCCTGCATCTTATAGCTTGCTAAGCACCTTTTAGACGTAGTCTTAGTGTTGCTTTAGACTACTGTTAGTGTAGATTAGTATATTATTAAAGTAAGCTAAGCAGAAATTATTAAAGTACTCTCTTAACATTTAGTTAATATACTGCTAAAAAGTACTTAAAGAGTTAGCTATACTAAATAAAGTAACTAGCTATTTAAAGAGGCTAAAACGCGTTTAAAAGGCTATCTTCTACTTATTACTTTTAGCTATACAAATCTTATAAAAGGCTGCAATTACGTTTAGCTTAGTAAACTATTTAGCTTTACTTAGATTATTAAGCGTCTCTTAGATAAGTAGTAATAAGTACTTATTTTTTTTAGTTATTACGTTTAACGCTTAGTAGTTAATACACAGTTGTCACTTTCCTCTTAGCTTCTTTGCAAATAAGACTAGTGCTAAAGCTAAAGAGCTGCTTACGCGTATAAACTCTTTTTTAAGTAGAGAGGTAAGCTCTTTTCTAAGCACTAAAAGCTCGCCTCTTAATATACTATATAGTAGACCTTATAGCAGCTGTAGCTGCTAACTATTCTTTAGCTTAAACTTAATTTAGTAATCTACTCTAAGTCCTTTATATAAAAGAAGCTTTGCTGCCTCTTTTAGATTAAAAAGCTTATAGTAGTTCTAATAGTGCTTTAGTAATAGCAATCTTACGTCTATTACTTTTTTTAGCGCTAACGCTTTATTAATATTTGTAATAAAAGTAGCAAATACGCGCACTCTATTCTCTAAGTCTTTAGATCTCTTTAAGAGACTTGCAAACGTAGCTGCGCTTACTTAGCTAGCAACGTTTTAGCTTACAACGCTCTTATTGCACTTTACTTAAATGCTCTTTAAGTAGATAAATAAGCTCTTCTTCGCTAGAGTAAT
>NW_021168117.1:0-924 GCF_004154835.1 Alternaria arborescens
TAGCTACTTACTTATCTTAGCTACTCGCTATGCACTTACGTTACTATAGCTACTTAATATTAAGTATTTTATACTACTAAAAAAAGCGTATAAGTACTAAGCTAAAAAGCTAATATATAATAAGATTACTTATATTACTAAAATAAAGTTCTTACTATACTTTATTACTACTTAAAATATTTTAATTATAAAAAGTAATATTCTAAGAAGCTTTTAAAGCGCTAGCTTAGTTTTATTTAATTTAGAGGCTATTATATTAATACTTAATATCTACTTAACGTAGGTGCATAGTAAGTAGCTAAAATAAGTAAGTAGCTAGCTTTTGCTAAGACCTTACTAAAACTCTACTTACTTTATAATACTTTAACGTAATAACGTCTTATTAGACTAGAAAGAATCTTAAGTACAGCTTACACTTTAAGCTCTTAAATAAGACGCGAAACTTACTATATATTGCCCTGCTAAAGCTTATAACGTGCTAGAAAAAACGCTTAAATAACAACATACTAAAACGCCTTATTAACGCGATAGCATGCTTAACTTAATAGCTCTTCGAGGATTAAAAAAAGTAGCTATTATCTAATATATTCTAAAGCTATTAGAGCAAAAATACTTACTTTAGCTTACTAACGTTAAAGAGATAGCTAATAATTTGCTCTAAGTCTGCAACTAAGACCTAGTTAGCAAAAAGTAGGCTGCAAACTTTGTAAAGCGTTGCTTAGAGCTTAAAGTTAAATTTAATTAAAAGTATAACTATAGTTAAGCTTTCTACAAAGATTTTAAGATTATAAAAAGCTAGTTCTACTTAGTATAAAATATAAAAGCTAAGTATAGCATCTAAAACAAAAATACTTATAACTTTAATAAGACTAGCTTTATAATAGGCGTAATATTAACTAGAGTAGTAGTTATAGTAGTAGAGTA
>NW_021168118.1:0-907 GCF_004154835.1 Alternaria arborescens
AGCTTAAGTAAGTATATTAAGCTTAAGTAAGCATAATATAGATTAGAAGACTTACTTTTACCTAAGTTTAAAGACTTTTTAAGCTTACTAAGATTTTTTAGCTTAACTATATTAAAAGAATAACTATACTTATTTATTAATTTAGAGAACGGTACACTAGTATAATTCTAAGTAGATAATTTATTATTACTATATTATAATAAACAAGAGGATTTATAACAAGATTTTAAAGAAAGATTATAAGTAAGTATAAAACATAAGATTAGAAAAAGATAAAGTATGTTTTAGATATTTTTTTTATGTTATTTAGTGTCTAGTAGCTTCTACCTTTGTAAGCATGCAGCTATTCTATTATAATCCCGTGATATTAGCTGTTTTAAGCACTTTACCCTGTGCTTGTAATCCTCAACAAATTATTAATAGAAAGCAGTTTTTTTACTTTAGCAGAACGTAGTTACAGCAATTTAAACTTAACTTCTACATTATACCTTTAAAGTCTGTTTGTGGCGCAGGCGTCACGATTATATGCGATAGGGCAAAACGTTCTAATGTAAAGTTGAAAAGACTAGGAAAGACGTTAACTTGCTCTAATTAGCTGATGTTTTAGATATATAAGTAATTAAGTATTTTATAAACAAAATTATTACGCTAACGTATAATAGGTATACTTAAGAAATCTTAGAAAAATATTTAACTTAAGTACTAAGACTTTTTCCTAAATCTATTACTATTAGAAGACTTAATTAATAACTAAATGGAAGTAATTAAGAAATAAATTTAAGCATTTTAAGAAAGAGTTAGATTATTCTTATAAATAATAATAATAGTTAAGCTACACGTAGTATACATTATGTTTTAGCTATCTTATCTCTTAAGTAACTAGAATAATCTACACTTTAACATAGTA
>NW_021168119.1:0-905 GCF_004154835.1 Alternaria arborescens
ATCTGCTCGCTAGATTGATTGTCGTGCAGTATTGTGCGGACATCTACTAGTACGGTACTGTCGCTCTCGCTGCGCCTCGCTAGGTTATAGACGTTGTGTATAATTACGTTTTGCTCCTCCTGTTAATCGTCGCCAAACTCTACTGTAAGCGAGCAGATGTCTCTGCTGTGCTCCTTAAACTGCTACTTCTTGTAGTCTAATCTCTTGTTAATGAAAAAGCATACCTAGGCGGGTCCTGCCTTGCTTCCTGCTAGGCAGCAAAGGTAGAAGACGCGTTTCGCTAGATAGTGTGTCGTCGCTACGAAGGGGTTTCTCTATAGCTCCTAGATAGCTAGAATGTCGTACTTATAGATCCTGGGGTCCCGCAGCATGCTCGCTATTACTATGTTTCTTAATTTGTGCACGTTGTACTGTAGTATGCTTAGTGTGTTGTGTTTATTTATGCATTATTGTTGGAGCCGATCTCTATGTAGTGACTGCTGTTGTTCTGTATCGCCTGGGTGTTAAGTCTAGTCGATTCTAGAGCTCTCCTGCTAGGTATGATCTGTTGATGCGGTCTTTGGCTCGCGCTGCCTTGTGTCGATGAGATCTCCTGATCTATCGAGTCGACATTAGTTCCTGCATTGGTTCTCTTCTGTCCTCGTCCGGTTTGCGATCGGTTCCTGGTTAGCTGCATCGGCTGCGTAGCTGCCACTGGTTGACTAGTCCTTCTCCTTTGAATTGTAGACGTCGGAGTGTCAATCTGCACGTTTTGTCCGGCTGTTTGCGAAACGGGGTGGTAGCGCGGTCGCATCTCGTACGCGGTCCTTGCCTTAGCTATCTCGTCTTTCCTGGTCGGGCACTGGCGGCTCCACGCTTCGTGCTCGCCGCGGCAGGCGGCACATTTCCTAGTCACGGCTTGTCCG
>NW_021168120.1:0-905 GCF_004154835.1 Alternaria arborescens
ATCTGCTCGCTAGATTAATTGTCGTGCAGTATTGTGCGGACATCTACTAGTACGGTACTGTCGCTCTCGCTGCGCCTCGCTAGGTTATAGACGTTGTGTATAATTACGTTTTGCTCCTCCTGTTAATTGTCGCCAAACTCTACTATAAGCGAGCAGATGTCTCTGCTATGCTCTTTAAACTGCTACTTCTTGTAGTCTAATCTCTTGTTAATAAAAAAGCATACCTAGGCAGGTCCTGCCTTGCTTCCTGCTAGGCAGCAAAGGTAGAAGACGCGTTTCGCTAGATAGTGTGTCGTCGCTACGAAGGGGTTTCTCTATAGCTCCTAGATAGCTAGAATGTCGTACTTATAGATCTTAGGGTCCCGCAGCATGCTCGCTATTACTATGTTTCTTAATTTGTGCACGTTGTACTGTAGTATGCTTAGTGTGTTGTGTTTATTTATGCATTATCGTTAGAGCCGATCTCTATGTAGTAACTGCTGTTATTCTGTATCGCCTAGGTGTTAAGTCCAGTCGATTCTAGAGCTCTCCTGCTAGGTATGATCTGTTGATGCGGTCTTTAGCTCGCGCTGCCTTGTGTCGATAAGATCTCCTAATCTATCGAGTCGACATTAGTTCCTGCATTAGTTCTCTTCTGTCCTCGTCCGGTTTGCGATCGGTTCCTAGTTAGCTGCATCGGCTGCGTAGCTGCTACTAGTTGACTAGTCCTTCTCCTTTGAATTGTAGACGTCGGAGTGTCAATCTGCACGTTTTGTCCGGCTGTTTGCGAAACGGGGTAGTAGCGCGGTCGCATCTCGTACGCGGTCCTTGCCTTAGCTATCTCGTCTTTCCTGGTCGGGCACTGGCGGCTCCACGCTTCGTGCTCGCCGCGGCAGGCGGCACATTTCCTAGTCACGGCTTGTCCG
>NW_021168121.1:0-900 GCF_004154835.1 Alternaria arborescens
TCTATGCTTATAAAAGTTAAAGCATTTAAACACTTAAAAAATAGTTATTAAGCTTACTTTTGCCTCTTCTTAAAAGTAGATTGTAATAGTGCTAGACTTATATTTTATAAGTAGCACGTTAATTAGAATTATAGTACTCTATCCTATACTTTAGATCTAATATAATTTAATACTATAATATTGTGTTTAGTAAGATTTAAAGTACAATAGTAATACAATTATAGAAATTAAAGCTTTTAGCTACTTAGTGTTAGGCCTAGCTAATAATATATACTATCCTGCACTATAATCAGTAGTTTACTAATTATACGTACCTTTTTAGTTGTATAGCGTAGTAGTGCAAGGCTGCGTTCTAATATTATAATTAGTAAACTACTAGCATGCGGGGTTGTTAAAGTAATAGAGCTAAAGGTCTGTTGTTTAACCCCTTATAGGGCTAGTTTAGCATAAGCTAGCTTATAATAAGCTAAAATACGTTGTTATAAGATATAATAGGGTATTATAAGCTGCTAGAGGGTCTAGTATTACCTACCTGTCTATTACAGGCTTGCGCCTAGTAGCCTACGCAAGAAGCCTACGCCTGTAGGCATACGCTGTAAAGAAGAAGGATATTGTTAGGCCTAGCTAATAATATATACTATCTTGCACTATAATTAGTAGTTTACTAATTATACGTACCTTTTTAGTTGCATAGCGTAGTAGTGCAGGGCTGCGTTCTAACACTTACTTGTATAGAAAAATAGTAGTTATTATAGTAGAAAGTAGCTTAGAAAGCTAAGAAGTTAATAAATTATTAAATAAGTATTTTTTAGTTTTGAATATTATTACATATTACTCTTTCTATATTATATTAGAATCTACTATTTAACTATAGTAATAGCGTAGTTTAAGCTGTACTAT
>NW_021168122.1:0-899 GCF_004154835.1 Alternaria arborescens
AGCCTATTTAGAGGTTCTAGCTAAAGTAAGCTATTATTAGAGATACTCTTGTAGATTCTAAAATAGTATTATTAGCTTCGAATTAAGCGACAAGGAGCTATTAGACCTAGTTGTCTTACTAGTAGTTTGTGTACGCGCGTAAGACTTGTTCTATTGCAGCGTTAGCGTTCTTAGTTTGCCTATTAGTTTTAGGATAATAGCTAGTTAAGAAGCGTAAGTTAATCTTTAGCTAGCTATATAGTTTGTTATAGAAGGCAGAGACAAACTATCTGCCTCTATTAGAGACAATCGTGTTAGGAAAGCTATAGTTGCACTAGACGTAGCGAAGAAACATACGCGCTACGTCTAGTGCCTCTATCTTACTATATAGTATTAGGTAGCAGTATTTAGATAAATAGTCTACTACTACTATTACGTTCTTGTATCCTTCTAACTCTAGTAAGTTAATAACAAAGTTAACAGAGATATCTGCCTAACGTTGTTTAGGAATAGGCAATAGCTTTAGTAGCCTATAGTACTTTTCTCGCAACGCTTTAGCACAGCGGCAAGTATAGCAGCAAGATATATAGCGTTAGATAGTCTTAAACAGTTAAGGCTAGTAGTACTCTTATTAAATAAGTTCGAGTGTCTTCCTTTAGCCTAAGTAACTACTAGAAAGAGCATTATAAACTGCGCAGAGGATCTTAATCTTTAATTTGTTATTGTCTAGAATAATAAGCCTGTTTTAGTAGTATAGACAATTGTCGCGATTCTCGCAGTCGCTTAAGGTAACAGTCTTCAACTGTTATCTACTATTATGCAGCAGCTGTAGAGTTTCTTGTATAAACAAGTCCTTAGGGTATCTATTAGGCATAAGTTTATATCTATCTTTAATAATCTCTTAGATAGATCTATTAGTC
>NW_021168123.1:0-884 GCF_004154835.1 Alternaria arborescens
AACCCTAACCCTAACCCTAACCCAAACCCTAACCCTAACCCTAACCCTAACCCTAACCCTAACCCTAACCCTAACCCTAACCCTAACCCTAACCCTAACCCTAACCCTAACCCTAACCCTAACCCTAACCCTAACCCTAACCCTAACCCTAACCCTAACCCTAACCCTAACCCTAACCCTAACCCTATGACACACAGCGGTTACGGGGTTCTTTTGGTAATTTAAATTAGCTATGTTATTCTCATTCTAAGTTAGCTAATCTGTTTTTATTAAAAGTTAGTTAAGTTATTTTTATTATTTATCTCTTATAGTTTTAACTATGTAAAGTTATACTATTTATTATTTTAGTTATTTATAGTATATAATAAGCTTTAATACTTACTTTATTTTTATACTTTATATCTCTAATAAATACTTAAACTTTTTTTATAAACTATACTACTAAATACTTTATAGACAAAAAATAAAAAGTTTTTTCTTACTTAGATAAGCTTAACTATTTATATTTTATAATACTATAAAGCTTATATACACTACTAGACCTATATAAACTACTAGACTTATATAAACTACTAGACCTATATAAACTACTAGACTTATATTAAATAGTAAGCACTAGACTTACAAAGCTACTAGACTCTATTCTCTACCCCGCTTCTAATTAGTAACCTCGGCTATTACCTTATTTTTGAAGTATCTACTGCTATAGTAGCTCTTTCTTCTTTACTACCTCTATACTATGGCTTCTTTTCAAGATATTCAGCCTCTTGGTGACTACTTAGGCTATCTCCCAGCATACAGCTTAATTGTCTGCAAAGACCATGGCGCTGTACGCAATTGGAGAACTCACCTATCACGTAGCCACAAGGTTTCAAAGGAGAGCC
>NW_021168124.1:0-867 GCF_004154835.1 Alternaria arborescens
TTAATTACAAAGAGTAATATCCTAAGAGGCTTCTAAGGCGCTAGCTTAGTTCTATTTAATTTAGACGCTGTTATATTAATGCTTAATATCTGCCTGCGTACTCTACTGTTACCTACTATTAAAGACAGTTCCTAGTAGTCGCAAACTCTAAGCAATACTTTAAAGTTAAAGTCTTAAATAAAGCTAGTTCTTAAGAGGTTTTAGAGGCATGTAGACAGCTTACCTACTTTAATAGTTAAGGCGGTGAAAAGCCTCTCTAAAGGCGCAGAGATAATAGCGCATGCTTTAGTGTTGTTGCAAAAGCGTATTACTAAGCTTAAAGCAGCTAACGAGGCTGCTACGCGACGTAAATTGTATAAAAGAAAGCGAGTACAGAAGGAGGGAACTCTTATAGTAGAGGAAGGTCTTTAACTTACAACTCTAAAGGAGTTTAGGGCGCGCAGCGATAGGAAGAAGGCGAAGAAGAGGGTGCGCGTTAAGGTGGGCGAACTGTCGCAAAGACGCTGTAGACGCTGCGGCGAGGCTAGTTACAACTCGCGCACATGCAAGTAAGATATAGTAGTAGATTCTAAGTAGAATAGTCTATTACGATTTCTAATTACAGTTCTATACAATGCTGCACTGTCGTGCGCAGTTGTAGTTTTAGTGAGGTCTTAGTAAAAGTGCGTTACTTGCTTAGGTGTGTTACTCGCTTGTGAACTACGTTAATAGTAGAATATATATTTTAGAAGAACTATCTATTAAGTAGAAGATTTTGTCTTAAACCTATAATATTTATATAGTAAGCTATTTTAGCGCACGTAGTACGCTTAAGCTAATTAGTAAGCTATATAATTAGCTAACGCTAAACTTAAACGTTTGAGATTA